>NC_056732.1:1276066668-1276088372 GCF_019279795.1 Protopterus annectens | reverse complement strand
CCTTGCTAGCCCTTAAGCTTTTTTTTGTAACAACTCACATACTTGTCTCAGTTGTTAATATTCTGTATAACTGAATTGCCTGAGGAGCTTTTTTTTCTCTCCAGGTCTCTGCTTGTAAGATCCTATAGATGACTGTTACTACTATGTTACTCAAATTTAATAAATTGCTTTCTAGTCGTGAGGAGCTTTTCTCCCTGGGTCTCTGCTGAACATGAGCCAAAAGCTCAGCCAGACTAACCAGGTCAACAAATGTAAAATAAATAAATAAACACTGGCTCTAAGACACAAAGTAATACAGGCCAGACTGTGTCACAGCTAACCCGGGTTAAAATACAAAACCAAAACACCGGTAGGCATGCTGCTGAGAAGTGCACCAAAGTAATTACACCGAGATCAGCGATCACATCCCTTAAACATTTCTTCCATGTGTAAAGAACATTGTGACTGTAGGAAATGCAAAAAAAATGTGCTTTTAAAAAAATAAGCAAATTAAAAACAAGTTAGATGCAGTGGTCCATGTAAAAAACTGTTTCATCAAGAAATTGTTATCCTCAGCATACTAGTAAAGTGTTAATTTAAGACTCATGCACAACAAAAGAGGCGGTAAGCATAAATAAGTTAAGATTTGCTGAAGCCCAACAGAAAACTATGTGCTATGAAAGATTACACTATTCACAAAACTGTTGATATACATATAATAACCCAACCAGTGTGGTACAGTGACACAACTACTAGCATCGTTACCACAGTAAGTTCTCCAGTTCATTTCTTGGCTGGGATGCCTTCTATGTGGAGTCTGCATGTCTTTGCTCCAGGTACTCCTGCTTCCTCACTCATTCCAAAGACAAGCAATAGTCAGACTGGCAAATCTAAAGTGTGTGTGTTTGTGTGTGTGTGTGTGTGTGTCTCTGTGTCTGTGAGAAAGACAGAGATAACGAATAAAGGCCTAGCAAACTACTTCCATTCCCTACTTGCCTAGTAAACTCTGTGGATGGCAGCTGTTCATGGGGTCAGTACAGGAGTCTGAAATGACTTGGAAGCATGGATAACCCTGTCAACCACGGTGATGATGATTTCTCCTGAATCGCATACAAGTTGTGTGTGTAGTAAAAGTCTGTATGCCAAATGGGGGCACTGCTCATGCTTGGAAGAAATCAACACTAAGGAAAAGCAAAGAAAAAGAAGAAAGTTGTACTGTAGCATCAGGTACACTTGTTTATTCTTAACAGTTATTTACTAGTGAGTAAAGTACAACCACATAACAAAACATAACTATTTTTGAGCATTTTTAAAGCATTCATTTCATTTTGTGGCAAAAATGGTAATTTCTCGGTTTGTTGGCTTTTTCTAGTTCTGTTTCCCTCCCGACCACCTTCTAGAAGGGCGAATTAGACAGGGACCTAGTTGTTTGGTATTTAATCTGCATCTGAATGCTACTTTTGCTGTGCTTTTACATAAAGAAATTCCAGGAACATCCACCTTCTGGCATAAGATGTTCCCCTGGTCTCTCTCAGTTGGAAAGCACTCCAGAGAGCTCAACGTGAGGTTACTTATTGGCTAGAGGACGTAGGAGGTAGTTTTCAAGCTTTTTTCAAGAGTTTACACAGAGCTGCCCACCACTCAGCAGGAGTTAGCAGTGCCCTACACAGAAGCAAATTCCTAGACAGTAACATTTCCATATAAAGTTAGGATTAAGTCTAAAACCTGTTAAACTGCATAGCAATGTGCACAATTAAGCCTAGAGCAGCTAGCTCAAATAGCAATACCATATCCTAGAACTATACAACATCTTGTCCTTAACCCCAGAAATTAGTTTGTGTATATCACTACCATATCCTACCATTATGGTAACATCTTGCCCTTAACCCTAGAAGCTACGCTAGGAGACCCCCTGTTAAATCCCAATCCTTAATTCTAATCAGCTCACACTATTACAGGATTGGACAACATGGATATGTAATTTCCTAATGTCTCTGTCGCCATCCTGGGCATCTCTGGACATCCTAAGACAACGTAGCAACTGTCACATGTTCTTAAACAGCTAGCTAATCATTAAAGAAAATAACACAGTATGCAAGAGATGTAAACATACAACTTCCCTGAAGGCAAAAGTCAATGACAAGAATACCCACACAGCACCCCTTACACAAACCACTCACCTAGACAGTCTTATGCCAAGGTACTTAAATAAAACGTTCAAAACCTTCCCAGATCTAAAAGACCTCCAACTCCACCCAAAAGCATCACTGCTGTTCAGCAATCTCAAACACACACACACACACACACACACACACACACACACAAAGAAAAACCCAATATCTCACATAAGCCTACACCCAGTGGTCTCCCAAAAGCAAAGACCATAAGGCAAGTATATACTTTATCTATTACTCATCATTGGGGACTCCACTGTACGACACATAGATGCCCCACTCACCAGGTTAGACAAGGAGAAAATACAGGTTAGTTGCCTAACTAGAGCCAGGATCTGCAATACCATGCATGCACTCAAGTCACTGCATCCCAGGTAGTTCATGTGAGTGTAAATTACCTGAGATGTACCTCAATGGACTAAATGAAGAGAGAGACATAACTGATGTCTTGTAATGTGTGTCACAGAGAGTTAAGAGGAGCCTTGCACTGAGCAGCATACTACCCTCACCAAGGATGATACCACACTACGAACATACGATTAACTTTAATAAATGGCTTAGTTTCTGGTACAATTCCAGTAGTATCCAATGTTTGTCAACAGAGAAGGACATTGTCAACAGACCGTGTTGCTTTGCCAAGTTTGGATTACACCCTTCTCCCCTAGACTTTCAAATACTGGCTAAACATGTATCCACCTCCTTGGAGTCTTTTTTCCAGGCAATGCAAAAAAAAAAAAAAAGCTACCAACACAGTGAAAACGTATACAAGCAAACTTAACATGTTACTCCTCAATGCTAGGAGCCTAAACAAAAAACTCCAGACCCTTCAAGCCCTCCTTACTCTGGAGAATGTAGATATCTTTGCCATGACCAAGACTTGATTTAAAACCATAGAAAGTACTTCGGCAGTGCAAAGCCACACGCCTTCCACACATTTAGACCAACAGCAGCACAGACTGGGCCAAAGGTGGAGGTGTCTTGATCTACATTAGCAACAATCACACTTCCAGGTTAGTTAAACAAGATGATACTATGGAGCTTATCCACATGCAAGTCACCACAGATAAGGTCCCTCACCCTATCATGGCTAGCAGTAGGTCACCATCTATGCTACTAGAGTTACATGACTACACCTACTAGAGGTGCTCACCATCCAATCAAACATCCTATTCATAAATTACTTTAACTACCTCTCTATAGGCTAGGGAACCTACACTGCTTCAAACTCATGTAAACAAAGCATCTTGGATTTTAACAACACAAACAACCTGGAACAGACAGAGCACGTTCCAACCAGAGGATCAAACATACTGGATCTGGTACTCACCAGTATGGGAGAGAGATGCACCCCCACCCCCACGTCACATTCTCACTAGTAGGGGGTCAGATCACAAAGCGGTCTCCTTTAAATAAAAATCAACAAGGAAAACCCAGCTAAACCAGTAACAGTTAAATAACAGCTTGTCAAAATTCAAGGCTCCCCCTAACACAAAGACCACAGCTATGGAGAATTATTCAGAGGTCCTATAAAAACATGTGAATGGCTGCAAAGGAGCTGTTATACCTACCAAACGTAAACCCAAAACAAACACTTAAAATAAACCCAACTGAAGGAATCCTCACCTAAACAGGGTATATAATAAAAGAAAAAAAAACTTGTGACAAAAATCAGGAAGAGTAACTCCATTAAAGACAAGTGGTCTCTCAAACAACTAAACAAGAAACTAAGATGTCTATGTCCAACAAAGCCAACTACATGGCCAATACAGCCTCAAAGGCTAAGGAAAATTACAAGGCTTTCTTCAGCAATGTCCAGAAGCTTAAAAGTTACAGACAGCAGTTTGGTGAGCTGTCCCATCTTGACTGATCAGGATGACAAAACAAATCTACTGGCCTAATAAATTCAGCTCAAACTTCACCCCACTCTCCCTCTCATCTCCTCCTGGTGAAATTCCCTCCAACATACTTCCCACCCCAAAATTACCAAAGGCACAGGACCACTATGAACTGAATACAATATATTTATTTAGCGCTTTCGTTCTGAAGAAGTCATAGTTCACAACTGACAAAAGCGCAAAATAAATATATTGTATCCAGTTTGTAGTGGTCCTGTGCCTTTGGTAATTTTGTTTTTTGATGTGTAGCAGTTATACTTCCCACCCCAACTATTAGCTGGGACCAAGTGCTGGCAGCACGCACTAAAGCCAAGAACACTGCCTCTATAGCTCCCAACAACAGACCCGGCTGCCTCCCAAACAGTCTAAAACACGAACTATCGTCACTTGAGGCACTCCAACTACAGCCTTGAAAAAGGCTAAGGTCCAAGGGAACAGAGAACTGCAACAGTCATTCCCCCCCACAAGGATGGATCATCAACCAACCCATGAAACTACAGACCCATCAGACTAACAAGTCTAACATGCAAAGCCATAGAACGAATTATTATAGAAATGATAAACAAGGACATTGTCAAGCTACAGACACTAGATTCAACCCAATATGGCTATGTTAATGGAAGGTCGTGCCAATTTAAACTGGCAGACTTGTTTGAGAGGGTCAACAAGCCAACGGATGATAGTAAAACAGTGCATACTGCTTGACCTGGCCAAGGCATTAGATCCAATACCAAACTCAAACATTGTTGACAAGCTCTCTGAGCTAGGCATAAATTCTACATAACTCACTGGCTCACAGACAGGACCCAAGGAGTCAGGATTGGTGATACCACCTCCAGCAGGAGACCAGTCAGCAGCAGAGTATACAAAGGTTCTATGCTGGGTCTGCCCCTCTATGGCATCTACTTCTTGGAAGTCAAGGCAAATTCGCTGATGACTGTAAATTGTGAGCTACTATGGATTCCCCTCGTGACACCAACATCTTGCAAGAGGGTTTAACAAAGACAAATGGCTGGTGCCAAAACCATTGTTTAGAATTCAGTGCCAAAAAATGCATTATAATGCCCTTTTCCAAATTGTCAACTCAAGTTAATTATTCCATTGATAAAACACTTCTAAGAATCAACCCTGTAGTACACATGTAGACAGCAACCTGGCCTTTGACCAACACTTAGTTAAGATAGTAAGAAAATCATTCTAGGTTTGGCATCCAAGGAAGTTATAATAACCACTCTACTCCGACCTTATTTGGTCTGTCAAAGTGTACAATGTCCCCTTTAGCATGTTTCTAACCAGACACTTGCAACAGTTGGAATACTACAAATGTTTCTCACCTGAAGATCTCAGGGCATGTATATACTGATTGCTTAAAGGCTACTTCTCTGTATTCATCTCCTACAGGCTGCAGAAAAGGGATTTTTGCCTGGCTTACAGGACTTCCTTAGACCCAGCACTGATGGCTCTGTTGCACATGTGTAAAAAAAAAAAAAAAAAAAAAAAAAGCAACAGAAATAACAGATCCAGGGATATGAACTTCATTTGTGAGAAAAAAAACATGCTGGAGAGAAAGATATGTGTCCCAAAGAATCCCCATGCTATAAAATAGACTCCCCATTCATGTAAAACAGAGTTCATCCCTGACTTATTCAAAGGAAACCTTGACAACTGGATGGAAAATCCTAACATTACCCCTGGTCTTGTCCTCATGTCCCTTATGGACAGACGCTGTCAGTAAGAAAAGTATTATCCTAACAATCACCCTTACAAACCTCTTAGTTACCTCCCTACTAACATGCCCTATCCCCCGTATAGATGCCCAGGATATTCTAAATCCAAATGAGTTTGGAGTGTGTGGCTAGGCTTGAAAGGTCCTAGTGGTTGTTAACCTTGTAACAACTGAAAAAACTACTACATAACAGGTCAAAGCAAATTCAGTTTTGGTGAAATGCCATGACTAGGTAGAGATGCGTGACTCAGCAAGTGAGTATTTTAGAAGACACCTCTGCAGCTTCTGGACTTGAATATAATCCAAAAGGAATGTTTGTCAGCATTGCTTTAGCACTTCACAGCTTCTGTTTGGGTGTGGAGGGCAATCTATAATGCTGACTTAGGTGCCCAGGTGAACTGATAATACTCTACACTATACAACACTCTACTCTGCCTGTATGTTTGCCATTCCTTCTGAAAGTACACAGCATTTTTTGACTTTGTACGCCTGTTTATTGCTAGAGTGCCAGACTATGGCAATATAAAAACAAAGTAATAATTTGATCCTTGTTGCTGTACTAGGAAGGTTTCATTTAGCAGCAGACTCTGAATCAGTAGAAATTAAGATAAAGGTATGAATATATTCGTGACTATGGCTTCCTTTCACTATTTTTTTTCTGGCTGAAGAAATTAATATGAGGAATTGGGAGGGGGGAGCATATATATTTATTTGGTAAGCTCACAAAGAAAAGACCAAACCATCCAAATGTACCATCACCATAAAATGCATATTTTCAATTCCTGCAAAAATAATAAATATTCAAACTCAACAGTCAAGACACAGAAATGTTTTTTTCCTGAAGCTGAGCAAACTTGTCAAAATATTTAAAGAAAAAAAAGAGAGTGTGTAACACCTAACAAGGGAGGATGCTTTGTCGACTGAAAAAGTCCAACAGGTCAAAATCAATCTGCAGCTGAAGCCAAGAAAATCGTTCAGAACATGCAACAAACATTATACAAGAAATCACAATTAACATAAATAAAAGTTCCATTACACATTAAAAGCAATTAAAAGACACAGCTTTATGGCTAAAGATGCAACTTGAGTGATATGCAAGTCATGCAATACTCAGACATTGTACAAAAATGAGTATGAATATAAATCTCAAGGAGGTTGGACCATGTATACTACTTGTGTGTATGTTTACTAACCCTCATGTCATGATATGGCATCAGAGTATTGAAATCTGCCAGAACTCACTAAACCTGCAGCAGTGAAAAATATGATCTGATGTAATCAATCTTCACTTAATCCTTAACTGTGGGTTTGGTTCTGTATCTCGGAACCAGCTTGGCTGTTATTCCAGCTCACCCCTTCCAAACAACTTTCAAGCTTAACCTTCCCCATAATGTTCCTCTAAGGATTAACCCAGATCTCGTTTGCCGCTTTTAGTGCCAGACATGTTTATCCTGCCAGATCTCGAGCAAGCTTATTTCTTCAAGCTGCATTTTTTTTTTCTTCAGAACTGTCTCATTTGTTATTCCTTGTTTATTTTTTCAACTACCAAGCTCCTCTATTAGTTTTTTTCTTTACACAAGTAGTGTTTTTTTCCTTTTAAATACCATTGTTGGTAGTTCCCCTCTCTCTCACTTTCTCTTTACCATTACAGTAATCTGTTCATACCATTTTTGGTGCCTTTCTTCTGTCCTTTTCTCTAACTACCACTACAGTAAACCTTTTGTACCATTGTTGCTACATTTTTTTTCGTTCTGTGTGCTTGTGTTTTTTTTTTCTGCCATGACTGAGAAGGCTAAAGGTACTTCTGGCTTCAAAAGATGCCAGAAGTGTGATCATAAATTAATAAACTCTGATGGGCACTCTGTGTATCTATTGCTTGGGCCCAGTGCACCTTCAAGAAGACTGTGCTGTCATGGTTTCAGTCAGCAGACCATTGTAGAAAGAAAAACAAACCCATCTTAAAAGGCCTTATAAAATCAAGCTTCAATGAAGCCATATCTGTATCTGTCAAATATAAAACTGATGTTAGCTCCCCTTCTTCATCCAAACATGAAGGATCTAAGAGGAGGAGCTACTCGGTTGTCTCATCAGTACCGCCAATTAAAATGGCTAAGACTTCTCCGGTTCCCAAAGTTTCAGCAGAACCGAATGGGAAGCTGCTTCTACCATCGGTGCCTATCTCTGCACCAACAATTTCAGCACCCATTACTGTTTTAGACCAAACAATTTTGGAACCTTCTCTCTCCTCCATTCCAGCAGTTTCAGAACCAAAGAAATTTTCATTTAAAGACAGGCCGCACACAAGATATTTCACCAATGTCAGACCCCTTTACAGACTGACTACCAAGCCCCTTCTTGAAGAAACGCCAGTCCCAGTCAGTCTCTTCATTCCACTCCACCAAGAGCCTCGTTGAGTCAAATATTTTGAGACTGGTGGACCAGCTTCTGGCAGCGAGGGGATTAGCCACTTCCTTGGTTCCTAGCCTCTCAGGCTCTGGAACTTTACCTGTCTCTACACCAGTTCTTGTTCCTCCTCGACTCCAGCTGAGCCTTTGGAGTTCCCAGTGCTGACAGTCCCGGCTTCAACTGTCTCGGAGCTGGTCAGATCTTCACCTCCAGCACCAATAACTGCCCTGAGCTCTTCAGTTCTGTCAGAACTGGAGACATCCCTGGGTCAAAGCTTTATTGTCAGTTCTGGGAAACATGGTTCCACTCCGGTGTTGTCGAAGCCATCCTTGCTCTTCGGGGCTTCGGCACACATGAGCTCAACTCTGGCTTTAGCTTCGGAGGTGACTTAATTGGTGCAGGATGGCATCATGGTTCCAAGGGAATCTATTTCAGTTTCAGGCCACCATTCCTCTACGGGGGCCTGCTTTACAGGCCATGGAGAAGGCCTTGTCCACTGCAGGCTCACGGTCGATATCACTTTCGTCGGACCAACGAACGTGTCTTACCCCTTACACAGAGCTCCCTCCAGTCTCTGCCATGGGACAGTGGGCACAGAAACCTCAGGATCCAATCATGGTGGTCATGTCTTCTTCAAACACCCCTCCAACCCATCTCACCGAGAAGATACCCCTGAAGTGGAAGTGCAAGAAGAAGCACTTGGACTCCCCTGAAGAGTCTTGCACAGAAGATACTGATTTCGAAGAAGGGGAAGGTTCCTCACAGTCACCCCCGGAAGATGTCTCCTTTGGAGACATGTTAGAGATCCTGAAACAGAGGGGTGGGTGGACTTCTCATCAGCCTTCCTCAGAGGAATCAGTATACCTGGAGGCTATCCATGCCCGACCATCTACCTCTTGGATCGCTCTGCCTGCTAAAGATCTACTTAAATTGGCTGGGAAGATACCTGATTCCATCAAACGAATTCCCAAGAGACCAGACTGCATTTTGTCAGCCCCTCAGGATCAGCAGTCTTGGGCTAAAGGAATACCAGTAGACGCTATGGTAGTTGCAGCAGCCACCAAAAAGGAACTTACTGATGAAAGTCCTACTATTCTTCTGCCTAATAGAGAGTCTAGGACGATAGATTTGGGAAGCACGTATACTCTTCATCAACCTTCGCACTCAGTTCCTTGAACTTCATGGCAGATTTCATGAGACTTCAAAGAGATCTGATAAAGGAGCTATCAGATACTCTGACAGGAGCAGTAGCTGAGAGGGTTCAGGACAAAGTAGCTTCTCAGCTGGCAACCATTGATTCAATATGCAATTCGACCATGAGGATCATTGTGCACACAGCCGAAGGGACGGCTAGGGCAGCGAGTTCTAGCGTAGCCATGAGGAGACATGCATGGATGTGTTTATCTGAATTTGTGGAGCCATTCAAGTCTTCTTTCATCAATGCTCCATTTAACGGAACATCCTTTTTTGGCCCCAAAGTTAGAGAGACCTTTGCCAGATGTGAGAAGGATGGAAAGACCCTTTCTGCTGTAGGCGGACACTTTTCCAAGAGAGAAAAGTTGGACAGAAGTGGGAAGCTATGGTTCAAAAAGTCCCAGGGACCTTTCCATGACTCATGTGGCAACAAGTCCCCCTGGGGCAGAGTGGGGAGCTACAATGGAAGACGCCATGTTCGAAGCAGAGGTGGCCTGCAAAATCAGGGTTCCAGGGATTTTTTCCCTGGTAACTCCTATTAGCGCTCCTGAATGGAAGTCCAACTGCCATCCTCTGGAGGCAGTCGGGGGAAGATTATCCCTGCACCTACCTGCCTGGTTAAGGATAACAACAGACAACTGGGTGCAGAGGATTATAATCAGACATTACAATATCCCATTTTCAAAAAAACAAAGAATCACAGACGTTTCATCCAGTCAAAAACTGCTGGACAAAACAGTCATCCAAGCATTCCCATCAGACCAGATGTGATCCAGAGTTTACTCAAGATTCTTTTTAGTGCCAAAGAAAACAGGGGACTGGAGACTGATTCTGGATCTTAGTGTACTGAACAAGTCAGTTCAACAAACCAAATTCTGAATGGTTAAGGTTCAGTCTATACTTCCATTCTTAGGAAAAAACGATTGCAAGTGCTCAATTAATCTTCATGATGCATATTATCACATAAAAATGGACAAGAGCTCCAGAAGATTCCCTTCCTGCGCTTCTGGCTGCTAGCCAATCATTATCAGTTCAGAGCCCTGCCCTTTCGTCTCACCACAGCCCCAGGGTGTTCACCAAATGCATGGCAGTGGTAGCAGCTCATTTCAGACTGCAAGGATTCTGCATGTTTCCATAACTAGACAACTGGCTCGTTACTGCTCCCACCAGGCATCTACTGTTGCAGGCAAGAAACTACGTTCTTCAAACTTGCTCCTCACTGGGATCACTGTACACTATGAAAATTCCCATCTAGAGCCAACATAGCAGTTAGAATTCATAGGAGAGATGCTAAACACAAACACTGGCATAGTGTCTCTTCCCCCAGAAAGAAATCAAAGAATAAAACCGCAAGTCAGTCAGATTATTCTCAACAAAAATATGACTGCAAGACTGTTGTTACAAACTCTAGGATCAATGGCAGCCTCCATCACATTAGTTCCCCTTGTGAGATATCACATGCGGATCCTTCAATGGCTCTTGGCGTCTCAACTGTCCTTACTGAGTCAACCAACATCCCATCTGGTAATAATCACCAATCTATGCAAGAAAGACCTGAGTTGGTAGCTTCACTCCAGTTAAATTTTGTCGGGCTGACCCTTTGTCCCCCCTCAACCCTAAGCCATAGTGACCATGGTGCATCCCAGATGGGGGGGGGCATTATCTGTTAAGACAGTCCAAGGCACTTGGTCTCAGCTGGAAGCCAATTTGCACATCAATGTTCTAGAGATGAGGGCAGTGGCCTTAGCACTGCAAGCATTCCAAGAAACCCTCCCCTTGGGAATGACTGTGATTCAAACAGACAACATGTCAGTAGTCTGGCACATCAACCAGAAAGGGGGAACCAGATCTTACCCTCTTTTCGAGAAGCACTCAAGGTATGGCAATGGGCAATTTCATCCGACCGCTTTCTAATTGTGACGCATATTCTGGGGAGCTCCAACATGACTGAGGAAAAATTGAGCAAGAGCATCCTAATGCCTCATGAGTTGTCTCTAAATCCTTTGGTGGCGGAAAGGATAGTCTGCCAATGGGACCAGCCCTGCGCTGATCTCCTTGCATCCTCCTTGAACAACAAGTGCAGCAGCTACTTTGCCCTGATCCCCCCTCAACGGGAGTCACCAAAAGATCTCCTTCACGAATGGCCCCTCAGTTTAATGTACTCCTTTCCCCTGACTCTTCTCATATCTAAGTTTCTAAAGAACGCAAACAGGGCAAAGAACAGGATAATTCTCATTGCCTCATTCTGGCCTCGACAGATATGGTTTACTTTTCTTTGGCCTCACCTAATACGGAAACATTGGACCCAGCACCAGACCTACTGTCCCATCTGGAGGGCTAGTTGATATGAATCATCAAAATCTCAAGCTCATTGCCTGGCTTCGCCAGTTCCAATGACTGCCAGGCATACTAGTCTCGCTTCCCCAGATCAAAGAATTGTTCTAGCCTCCCACAAACCTTAAACTACACGATTTTACTTCAGGAAGTGGCAAAAAATTTCAAAATGGGCTACAGAGTAACCTTCACCCATATTCTGCACCAGTTGATAGGGTCTTGGAGTTTTTGGCATCACTTTTCGATGCAGGAGCATCCTTGTCAACTATACAAGGGCACCTAGCTGCAATTTCAAACTTTCATAATGGTCTAAATGATACAGCTCTAATGTCCCACAAACTTTGTAAAGACTTTCTGAAAGGAACCTTAATGCTCAGACCTCCATACAAAGACCGTTCTACACCTTGGAACTTGAATCTGATGCTACAGTCTGTAATTAATTCCCCATTTTAACCATCTGCAAATTGCGATTTAAAGTATTTATCCTGGAAAACCTTGTTTTTGATTGCTATTACTTCTGCTAGGAGAATATCTGAGCTACAAGCCTTATCTTGCAAGTCTCCTTACCTAATTTTTCATAAGGACAGGGTGTCCTTGCGAGCAAATCCTTCCTTTCTACCAAAAATAGTGTCAGAGACTAATATCAACCAGACTATACAACTTCCTGTATTTTTCCGCATATTTTAAAACAAGGGTGACTACTGTCTGCATTTGCTAGATGTTCATAAACAATTATGTTCTTACCTTCACAGAACAAAAGAAATCAGAAAATCTGATCAGTTGTTTGTTTCCTTCTATTCTGCTACTCTGGACAAACCAGTTTCTAAGGTTACTCTGGCTAAATGGCTCAAGGACTGTATAACCTTCATTTATAGCAAAAGGTTTAAGTGCAACTACAAGGACCTGTAAAAGCACATTCAACGAGGGCAATAGTTACTTCTGCAGTCTTTCATTCCAGAGCTTCTATAGACTATATATATATATATATATATATATATATATATATATATATATATATATATATATATGTGCAGCAGCTACTTGGGCATCCCTGCATACCTTTGTTACTCATTACAAGTTGGATTGGGTCTCTAAAGGATGAGCATCATTTCATTCAATAGTGCTCAGGAATATACTTCCATGAGACCCCCCTCCCCCAAGATTAAGGTTGCTGGGGACTCTGTCCCTCAGTCAAAGATAAAGTGAAGATTGACAACATCAGATGAAGAAGTTATGTCTTACCATAATGGCCCATCTTGTTGTCAATCTTCACTTATCCTTGACATTTCCACCCTCCTTCCCCCTACCTTTCGGGTTTCTTGGTGGAAAGGATCTATCCCAGCAGATTGTTTCCTTTTCTAAACACAGATATAGTCTCTGATCTGTTATTCCTGTCTGGCACTATCTTTTGCAAACTCAATCTGAGGTAACCCTTAGGGAAGTATTATAGGTAAGGTTAAGCTTGAGTGTTTTTTGGAAGGCTGGAGCTGGAATAACAGCTGAGTTGGTTCTCAGATATGGAACCGAACCCACAGTCAAGGATAAGTGAAAATCGACAACACAGATGGAACGTTGTGGTAAGACAACTTCTTTTTTCTTTCAACAGTATTCTAGGAACTACAAAAGTAAAATTCACATTACAAGTATGTCTCAAATGTACCTTTCTGAAAATTTTGTTATAGAAAATGTGGAAACAGAAATTTGACTCCTCCTCAATCTAAGTGGATAGGCTTGAATTAGATGAAATGTCTGAAGAGCTCCAGCATTACATTCTTGCAAATTGCAGGAAAAGTAAAAAAGATATTTAACTCTCTTATTTAGTAAGATAAGAAGACAGACAAAAACAGTAACACTTAAGGATACATTTAGCAATTACAAACAGTTTCAAAATAATCACCTTTTATTAGGCATTTGCTCTTTACAAGATCACAAGTCCTACAGAAACCACTGATGCATTTGTTACCAAGCTGAGGGACAGAGCCTAAGACTGTGAATTCCGTAAGCTGCATGATTCTCTAGTAATAGAAAAAAATAATCTGTGGCATCAGAAATAATGAAGCAAGAGGCAGAATATCCAAAACTATTAATACATAGTTAAACAAATAAATGATGAAAAGAATTTGTGCAAAATAAAATGCGAGTCAAATAAAGAAAAAAACGAGGAAAAGGCAGATTATATTGTAAAAGCAAAGATTTCAGAAAGAAAGCCATGACAGACTCTAAGTCTTAGGCCAGAGAAAACACCACTTCATTTAATGTTTGCAGTAGCTGTGGCTATAACCACGATAGGAACAGTTACCCAGCTTCTGAAAAATCTTTGCCACAAAAATATTTATCCAAAATTTATAAATGGAAAAACAAACTTTTAGATAATTTAACATCCCTGAAGAGAAATATAATGACCATTGTGATGCCTGATCAATATCCCACCAAACTGCCCCCAACATGTGACATCCCCTTACTATCCTGGGTCAGTAACTAAGGAAATTTAATCCTTACTACTGACTCCAATGTGAGACTGTCACAAACAGGAGTAACATTTCACAATTTCCCCTAACAGCACAACAGGAACACACACTGTAACCTGAAACTGGACTGTATACTTCTGTCCACTCAATGCAACTCCTTATTACACACTCCAGAGCAATTTGTTCCAGTTTAAGACCTCTGATACACTCGCACTTAAATTAAATCTTACACATCCAAACACTTCTGGGAAAGCCTAACACAGATTTCCAGCTGTGTCCCTTCCCCAAAATAACATGGTAATCAGCTGCCACCAATTAGAAAGTCTACATGCCCCTTTTAAAGGAGTGTCCAATTATTAAAATTAGGTATCAAAACAAATGGTAGCAAATGACATGAAGCAGCCAGGTTCTCAGAGTGGCCCACGAATAATCAAAGCAGTATAAGCATTCTCAAATCACTAAAGAATACACTAACTGACCATCTGCAAAGTAACATAATAAAATATTTAATAATGAGCATAATTATTGAAAATGTAAAATAGTAATTTCAATAAACAAAACAAATTCAATCACCAGGAAAATGAAATTAATACTGAAGGACAGAAATACAACATTTATAAAAACTCTAATTAGCTATAATTTCCTATCTAACTGAAGAATACTGTCACTGATCTAAACTAAATATTACAACAGAGCAAAGGCAGGCTTAAAGTTCTTGGTGAGTCCTTTGGGTATCCACTGCTCAGTACAACTGTGATCTCAAATGAGAACTCAACTCAACTGAACTCAACTGTCTTCAGCAGGCTCTTTTATAAACTAAGTTAACGGTCGCAACTGTTTTAGTTCTTCTCTTCATTTCATTCTTCAAAAATCAATAAATAGTTGTTTATTATAGTTCCAGCCTCTGACAGTAATACTGAGCATCCGATGACATCATGCAACAGAAGGCTATTCATTTTTTTTAAACATCCTGTACAGAGTATATTAATCAACATGTAAGAACTTATTTACAATATCACAACTAGACATGCTGGCATTTAATACACAGGTTAATCTAAGACTATGTACAAAACTTCCCAGACATGCTAGCACAGATGACAGTGTAATTTCTTCACAAACAGTACCAACAAACAGCTTCCACTGGTACTGCAGAAGAGAACAGACTGGATACTGAAATCTGAAAAATGTATTACTAAAGAGAGTGCAGAAGTAGCAGTAGTAAGATTGTTACGAAAAAACTGTTATAATAAAAGGAAACAATTCACTACACAATTCACTACAAAGTGTTTTGTAAGAAATAGGGAACACAGCACTGTAGTTAAGGAAAGTATCCTTTTGAGCTGGGATTACAGGCTTTGAATTTCTTACGTATAATTAGGTCTTACTAAGTTTAATGCTACTGATCACACCTCTCAACCTCTTATCTCAGGAAGTCTGAACAAAGTCTGACATAAAGGGGGAACAATGGCCCAAAAATAGGGTCACCTTTTAAATATTGCTCTTATAAACTTTGAAAGTTGCTATAATTTCAGGATTTGTGTTAGCATACTTTTTAAGGATGTGAAGTCTGAAACTCAAATGCATGTCATTATTTAGTGACTTTAATGCTTACATCATCCCAGTGATTTGTCAAAAAACACAATTTTTATGAGGAATAGGCCAAAAATATGAGGCAAAAATCTGTACAGTTGAGATGTATGCTACTGACTGCCAAAAAAAGCAATTAATAGAAAATCAAAGTCAAAATCTAAACCAAATTTAATTGAGGTACTGAATACTGTAAAGGAGATTAAAGAACTGGAAGTTGGATCCTTAGAAAAAGGAAAGAGAACATTATATAGAAATAAATGGAGTCTGTTGGAAAAATGCATGCAGAAGAACATTCAGGAGGAGTGATATTTATGGGAAGGAAAGAAATTGGCAATTTATGTAATGTTAGACCGAGTGATAATTGTTAAAAAGGAAATGTGTACATTGCAGGGAAAAATGATATTATGCTTTGTTTTCTTTTGTATAAATTCATATGAACCTGTGTCACTGTTTTAATGGTGATTTAATAAGTATGTTAATAAAAAAAAAGTGGAATTCAAACAGATAAGTGGAGTGCAGGACTTCGTTTCAAGATGCCTTTAGAGCTTTGAGGCAGAAAAACACTAAAAAAGAGAGAGCTGTGGATACACCGTAAGCTATTCTGGCCACTCAGTAGCAACATTAGGTCAGAAATTGCAAACATGAATATAGCTCCAAAAAAATGCAGTCTTCTTTTTCAAACAGTTACACTTAAAAAAACAATCACGCTAATATTTACATTCTATAATATATAGTCTCAATGCAAAAACATACTTAAAAATATCAAATAATAAAATTATATACATCAAAATTACTAAAAACACTTGTGATAATGACTAATTTAACATTTTCATTTTCAACATGTGAATACATTTTAAATGAAAAGACAGTTGTTTTTATCAACTAGAGGCATTTTAAATACCACAGATATACAAGCAAGACCCTTACTACATTTTAATATGTCATAAAAGAAGTCTTTCTGTGACCTAGAACATTTTCTAGATTTAGACAAAAAAATTAAGCTGGTAATAATGTCCATTTAACATTCTCTCCAAGCTATCTTGTTTGTGCAGAATCAATGAATCAAAAAGACTAAGAACAGATTCAAAAGAGCTGCATTACACACACTGCTCAGTCTTCTCAACAGTAATTAGAATTAAAACATGAAATTCACAGCAAAGGCATCTGGTATTTTATATAAAGGAGGAACAAACACACCCTCAAAGTCTTTCTGTAGGAGATGGTGTTGAAAACATTTTTTTTAAGTTTTTAATTCAGGGTTAAAATGAGAAAGGAATAAACAATATTAGATCAAAATACTTCTTGCTTACTGAGAATTAATCTTCATTCTATCCAAAACAATCAAAAATGTTATGAAATTAGAAACAAATTTGCTTTAGTTATTATTTTACATGGAATCATTTCATCTGTTTTAATAATGTAACAAATTCATCTTGATGAGAATTCATACACATAAAACATAAGAGATCTAAGCTACAGCCCTGTGTGATAACCTTATTTCCAATGCAAATGATAAGATGGTAACCTAGAAACACCAGTAAACTAACTGTACTGAATTAATTAAGACTAGCATAACTGCAGTGCATCTGTACCTACCCCTAGATCCCTAAACGGTTCCCTATTAAAATGTCTACAATCAAAATGCATAAAAAAGACTAAAACACAATAGAAGAGGGAACCTTGCTGTATTTTCTCCTTAAAACTTCTTTTTGCAGAAGGGTAAGCACCCCTGCACCCCCTCATCCCCGAACTTGTACATACCAAGTCCAAGATCAAAATACCTCAGAGGAAAAAAGGAACTATTCCAAGTCTGATCTTTTGATCATTCAGTCTCTGTATTTCAGTACTCCATCTAGCAGATCCTAACATATCAAAGAATTACCTCCCTGGGCAGCAACATTTGGCAAGCTGTGTAATCAAAGGTTCTCTCAATGTTTAAAAAAAGTACAGAAATGGTGAAATGACAATAATAATTGTGACAGGTAGAACAGTGGGACTATATGCAATACCCCAGTTTATACTTCTTCTCTAAAGTACAGTGCAATCAGTAACAGGGGTGTCAGGGGCACAACCCCATTTTCAAGAGGTGCATGTGGTTTAGCCTTCTAGCTTAAATGTTTCTATGGTAGTAAAGAAAGTTTTCACATTTATTAAATTATGTTTGCAATTGCAGTTTATTGTCTAACATTGCAGACTCACAATTGTAGGTCTTGCACTTCTTATATCTAATCCACAGACAACAGAAGTTTTTCAAACCAGTATTTACTATCACATGTAAGCCATCAGTATTATTAATTTCTGCTGAAATATAGCCTGACAATGAACAATTAATCAACTTTTAGACAGATTTACCATGTTACAAAGATTAAAGCTCCTTTTCAAAACACTACAATTTTAGGGAATAAGTCGACATCCCTGAATGATCAAGTAGGAGTTGTCTGTACAAAGATGGAAAATGGGTGACAAGATATTAAAGACATCCAATATCTTGTATACTAGAGGTACAGAACAAGCTTTGTGTACTTGTAGAGAATCCGTATGTCACAAACACATCCCTAGCATACATATGTAACACCAGATCCACATATTTCATTTAACCAGCTATGTGTTTACTTTGGAGATATGCGACTATTATGATTTTATTTTTGTGAGAACACAATGTTGCATCAAAAACAGTAATGATTTTGCACACAGAGTGGTGATAAAATATACAGAGCTCCAGTTCAGATATGCAAGTGCATCATAACATTTTAGTTTGTTCTACTTTTAACATAACCGCTCAATCGTCAATGGTTTTAGAGGACGTAGCTGATTTTGCCTCAACATTCAGTTATGCCCTTCAGGGAGTCAGATTTTCTGATGTAAATGGAATAGTTGCAGTCACTAAATAAATACTAGACATTACTGCTTAAAATGCTTCACAGATCAACTAATAAAAGCACTTTTAATTTCTCAATTTTCTAAGTGAAAATTGCCAATATTTTAAAATGGCCCTGGTACAAGTCCTTTATTCCAGATTGTTTTTGGCTTTATTTTTAATTATTGTTATCAAGTTCTTATTACTATAATCAATATAACACAGAATATGTGAGAGATCTGATGCATGTGAAATATGTTGTAATGTAGGTTTCGATAAGTGGCAAAGTCACAAAATGTACCCCAATCTTATATTAGTAACACACGCCAGTAAGTGTTGCTTCAACCATGGGCTACAACTAAATGCTAAGAAATTCAGCATGGTGTCCTTTGGCAAAATTGAGCACCCATGCACCTGACAAAGAGGTGACACTCCTCTGAAAACTAACACAGTCATTCTGGACTTGGGCACTTCCACTGACAGCAAATTACCGTTTGATCACTATTTAGACACTGTTGTTAGGAAATCCTTTTACCTATCCAGACTAATCAAGGTTATTTCTTCTAGAACTATGGACAGTGCTGTCTTAAGGCATGGGCACACTGGGCAGTTGCCCAGGGCCCCATGAGCATAGGAACCCTATGCTAATCTACGTATGTTGTGAGTTGTCAATAAATAAAAAACTACACTAAATTATAAATATTTGAAGAGTTTGAAAATTACGAAAATGATAAATATAAAAAAGCTCTATACATTAGAGCAATCATCGAAAATGTCAATTATCCAAACACAGCCTTCCTAAAACATCAATTACCTGAACACAGCGGCAGACTTCCTAAAAGGTGTGTCTGTATGTGCCACACCTGTTCGTCCTACTGCACAGAATCTAATGTTCTTTTTGTTGCTGCCTTACTGCTTCCACAGTTCCACTTCAACAAGTAAGTGTCATATGAATTGTGTGTGCGCGCGTGCGTGGGTGTGTGTGTGTTTTTATATATATATATATATATATATATATATATATATATATATATATATATATATACATGCATACACGTATGTATAAAATGTCCCATTTTCATTTTTAATCCTGTGAATGGCTGCGTAGGTAGCGGCCCCAGTGCACTGCTTTGCCCAAGGGCCAATAATGCTGTTAAGACGGCCCTGTCTAAGGAAGTCATCACCCCTCTCTATTTCTCCCTCATTAGGCCCAAAATAGAGTATAATAGCCCTTTTAGTATGTACTTGTCTAAGCAAGTGCCCCAGTTTGAGAGACAGTAGTATTTTCTCACTAAGATAATCAAGTGCATGTCTTCATTGAGCTACCCAGACAGCTCTAAAGCACTCTCTCTTTTCTGTTTCATACATTTTCTTGAGAGGTGACCTCTATCTAGCCTACAGAGCATCAATGGATCTAGTCCTAAGTGACCTCCAGCACAACCACTAAACTAATAATACACTAACACCCACTCAAGAGATCGTAACTTGCACTGAAACATAAACAGGACCCAATGGAGAGACAAATATACATCTTAGAGAATCCCTCATTTATGGGATATACTTCCTTAGGATATAAAACAAAGGAACTCCCAGTCTGACCCCCTTTAAGCATAACCTGGAAGAATGGATGGACAACAGTAAATACCCCTTTAGTCTTACTCGACGAGCCCTCAATGAAAGGGATCGAAATTAGGAATAAATCAGTTATGTCAATGCGTACCTGCGATTTGGGATACTGTTACAAAACTACAAATGGTCATCAGTATCAACAGCCTAGTATTAATATAGGAACCGCTAAAGATGTGTCATTTCTCAAACAAAGCAGACATATACCAGTTGCCTTCTGTTTGTTTTTATTTTCAAGCATGTTTAGTTTCAATTCTTGCTTCTCATGCATTTCAAAGGAATTATATCAATGAATTGTTTGCCTACTGAACAGGCTGCACCAGGATGTGAAAATTTTTATGTGAAACCCTGCCTCATGGGTGGCTATACACTTTGGTTTAAAGGTAAATTAAGTTTCATGTCTATTTGCTGATGTCAATTTAAGGCCTTTTGGATGCAGTTCCTGCCTTACTTTATCCTATTACTTTGTATCATACTAAGTGAAGAAAATTTAATTTTGGTGGGTTTAATTTTCACAGATGTAGCTGTTTTATGGGATACAAGTGTTATTTTTAAATGTGCACATAGTGTGGTATAATTTTTGTTACTGTTTTTCTTAAAGCCATTCCCCACTGTGAGGGTTAAGTGATAATGGAGTTGGTAATTCAGCTTGCCTTTTTATTGCTTTCCCTTAATTTTGGTAGAAGGGCGGGATGAACATTTACATAAAAGAAACATATATGCATTTGTTTGTGTGCACACACTAATGGATATATGCAAGGATGTAGACAGGCTTACTATTGGTATTCTACTGAGCACAGTTTTCTACCATTACTTAAAGAACAAATGGCTTTTTTTAGGCCATTCTATGTCCTAACAGTTTAAATTAATCCTTCCAATAGGAGTCTCACAGACTGAAAAATATCCATTTCATTTTTCTAGAGGGAAAGTGATGCAAAACATTTTTAACTGGCGGGAAACATTTCCATTTTTTCAAATAACATGTGAATTCTGAGTCAGCAATAAGAGCACATGAATTACCAACTCCATTATCACCATTCTACCCAAGTAATATAGCAATAACCCACGCCTGGGGGTGGGTAATGCTGGATTTACCCACAGTTGGTGTGGTTTGGTCACGAGGGCGAAGCCCGAGTGTCCAAACAAAGCCAACCGTGGGTAAATCCAGCATTACACACACAGAAGTGGGTTATTGCTATTATACAATGACATTATTTAAGAAAAAAAATTACTTTTCTTAAATAATGGCATTGTATAATGCCTCCTTGCTGCCCTTCCACAGCTGTCTGGTATTCTGCGGCAGTTCTGATGTACTGCGCATGCGTATGCCTGCGCAGTATATCAGAGTTGTGGGCAAAAGCAACGGAGAAAGCAAGATCTCCGTTGCTTTTTACAAACTGTTTTGCTATGTTAAATGGGTTTAACATAGCGAGACAGCTTTAAAAAAAGCAACGG